>NC_089529.1:31540073-31562573 GCF_963924715.1 Thunnus thynnus
AGACCAGTCCGGACATGTCAGGATCAGGAGACAGACAGGGAACAGGTCTGATGGGATTCCAGCTCTGTGTCCCGACTACAGGAGACTCGGTCCAGCGCCAGGATCAGGGGGGACTTCCCCATCGCTCTGGGGTCTCACAGGCGGCCAATGGGAAGAGAGCCTTTCTGCACGTTAGGTCTGAATCTGTATTCAGTTTCATTTATTTTATTAAGCCACATAACAGTTTTGATTTGTATTATAGCTACATTATAGACTGAATAACATAATTAACTGCATCTCTGTCAGTGAGTTTTGTTTTTTTTGTGAGATAAAAAGTGTTGAGTTGAGTTATTGTGTCACAGAACAGAACAGAACTTTATCTATCAGGTATTTAGTCATGTAGGTGTGTTGAAGCTGAGCTGCTGCTGTCAGCAGGCAGATCTAGAAAGTAAACAAGTCCGAACTTACATGCGTACTCGGTACTGAGAAACACCCTCTGTGTTTTTTTAAGGCAGAAGAAAATAGTGAGGGCTGCTGCAAAGTCTTGATTCATTTATCCTCACCAAATATTCTGTGTAAGTTCACTGATATCATGTAATATTGTGTTTACATGTACACAAGTATCTGACTCTTACATGGTTGTGAGGTGTACCAGTGCAGCTGCACCAGTGTCCAGTTAATGTTGTTGAGGATGGGGGTCTCTGTGGTGCTCCTGGAGAGAGTGGGGGTCTCTGTGGTGCTCTGGGGGAGGGTGGGGGTCTCTGTGGTGCTCCTGGGGAGGGTGGGGGTCTCTCTGGTGCTCCTGGAGAGGATGGGGGTCTCTGTGGTGGTCCTGGGGAGGGTGGGGGTCTCTGTGGTGCTGCTGGAGAGGGTGGGGGTCTCTCTGGTGGTCCTGGAGAGAGTGGGGGTCTCTGTGGTGCTCCTGGAGAGGGTGGGGGTCTCTGTGGTGCTCCTGGGGAGAGTGGGGGTCTCTGTGGTGCTCCTGGAGAGGATGGGGGTCTCGGTGGTGCTCCTGGAGAGGGTGGGGGTCTCTGTGGTGCTCATGGAGAGGGTGGGGGTCTCACTGCTGCTCCTGGCGAGAGTGGGGGTCTCTGTGGTGCTGCTGGAAAGGGTGGGTGTCTCTGTGGTGGTCGTGGAGAGGGTGGGGGTCTCTGTGGTGCTCCTGGGGAGGTTGGGTCTCTGTGGTGCTCCTGGAGAGGATGGGGGTCTCTGTGGTGGTCCTGGGGAGGGTGGGGGTCTCTGTGGTGTTCCTGGGGAAGGTGGGGGTCTCTGTGGTGGTCCTGAGGAGGGTGGGGGTCTCTGTGGTACTCCTGGGGAGGGTGGGGGTCTCTCTGGTGCTCCTGGAGAGGATGGGGGTCTCTGTGGTGGTCCTGGGGAGTGTGGGGGTCTCTGTGGTGCTCCTGGAGAGGATGGGGGTCTCTGTGGTGGTCCTGGGGAGTGTGGGGGTCTCTGTGGTGCTCCTGGAGAGGATGGGGGTCTCTGTGGTGGTCCTGGGGAGGGTGGGGGTCTCTGTGGTGCTCCTGGAGAGAGTGGGGGTCTCTGTGGTGCTGCTGGAGAGGGTGGGGGTCTCTGTGGTGCTCCTGGGGAGGGTGGGGGTCCCTCTAGTGCTCCTGGAGAGGGAGAGGGTCTCTGTGGTGGTCCTGGAGAGGGTGGGGGTCTCTGTGGTGCTCCTGGAGAGGGTGAGGGTCTCTTTGGTGGTCCTGGGGAGGGTGGGGGTCTCACTGGTGCTCCTGGAGAGGGTTGGGGTCTCTGTGGTGCTCCAGGGGAGGGTGGGGTTCTCTGTGATGGTCCTGGAGAGGATGGGGGTCTCTGTGGTGCACCTGGGGAGAGTGGGGGTCTCTGTGGTGCTCCTGGAGAGGATGGGGGTCTCTGTGGTGCTCCTGGGGAGGGTGGGGGTCTCTGTGGTGCTCCTGGGGAGAGTGGGGTCTCTATGGGTGTCTGGTGTTCTTCAAGAGGGTGGGGGTCTCACTTGTGCTCCTGGGGAGGGTGGGGGTTTCACTGGTGCTCCTGGGGAGGGTGGGGGTCTCTGTGGTGCTGCTGGGGAGGATGGGGGTTTCTGTGGTGCTCCTGGGGAGAGTGGGGGTCTCTGTGGTGCTGCTGGGGAGGATGGGGTCTCTGTGGTGCTCCTGGGGAGAGTGGAGGTCTCTGTGGTGCTCCTGGAGAGGATGGGGGTCTCGGTGGTGCTCCTGGAGAGGGTGGGGGTCTCTGTGGTGCTCCTGGAGAGGGTTGGGGTCTCTGTGGTTCTCCGGGGGAGGGTGGGGGTCTCACTGGTGCTCCTGGAGAGGGTGGGGGTCTCACTGGTGCTCCTGGGGAGGGTGGGGGTCTCTGTGGTGCTCCTGGAGAGGGTGGGGGTCTCTGTGGTGGTCCTGGCGAGAGTGGGGGTCTCTGTGGTGTTCCTGGGGAAGGTGGGGGTCTCTGTGGTGGTCCTGAGGAGGGTGGGGGTCTCTGTGGTGCTCCTGGAGAGGATGGATGTCTGTGTGGTGGTCCTGGGGACGGTGGGGGTCTCTGTGGTGGTCCTGGAGAGGATGGGGGTCTGTGTGGTGGTCCTGGGGACGGTGGGGGTCTCTGTGGTGGTCCTGGAGAGAGTGGGGGTCTCTGTGGTGCTCCTGGAGAGGATGGGGGTCTCTGTGGTGGTCCTGGGGAGGGTGGGGGTCTCCGTGGTGGTCCTGAGGAGGGTGGGGGTCTCTGTGGTGTTCCTGGGGAGGGTGGGGGTCTCTCTGGTGCTCCTGGAGAGGATGGGGGTCTCTGTGGTGGTCCTGGGGAGGGTGGGGGTCTCTGTGGTGCTGCTGGAGAGGGTGGGGGTCTCTGTGGTGCTCCTGGAGAGGGTGGGGGTCTCTGTGGTGCTCCTGGGGAGGGTGGGGGTCCCTCTAGTGCTCCTGGAGAGGGAGAGGGTCTCTGTGGTGGTCCTGGAGAGGGTGGGGGTCTCTGTGGTGCTCCTGGAGAGGGTGAGGGTCTCTTTGGTGGTCCTGGGGAGGGTGGGGGTCTCACTGGTGCTCCTGGAGAGGGTTGGGGTCTCTGTGGTGCTCCGGGGGAGGGTGGGGTTCTCTGTGATGGTCCTGGAGAGGATGGGGGTCTCTGTGGTGCACCTGGGGAGAGTGGGGGTCTCTGTGGTGCTCCTGGAGAGGATGGGGGTCTCTGTGGTGCTCCTGGGGAGAGTGGGGTCTCTATGGGTGTCTGGTGTTCTTCAAGAGGGTGGGGGTCTCACTTGTGCTCCTGGGGAGGGTGGGGGTTTCACTGGTGCTCCTGGGGAGGGTGGGGGTCTCTGTGGTGCTGCTGGGGAGGATGGGGGTTTCTGTGGTGCTCCTGGGGAGAGTGGGGGTCTCTGTGGTGCTGCTGGGGAGGATGGGGTCTCTGTGGTGCTCCTGGGGAGAGTGGAGGTCTCTGTGGTGCTCCTGGAGAGGATGGGGGTCTCGGTGGTGCTCCTGGAGAGGGTGGGGGTCTCTGTGGTGCTCCTGGAGAGGGTTGGGGTCTCTGTGGTTCTCCGGGGGAGGGTGGGGGTCTCACTGGTGCTCCTGGAGAGGGTGGGGGTCTCACTGGTGCTCCTGGGGAGGGTGGGGGTCTCTGTGGTGCTCCTGGAGAGGGTGGGGGTCTCTGTGGTGGTCCTGGTGAGAGTGGGGGTCTCTGTGGTGTTCCTGGGGAAGGTGGGGGTCTCTGTGGTGGTCCTGAGGAGGGTGGGGGTCTCTGTGGTGCTCCTGGAGAGGATGGGGGTCTCTGTGGTGGTCCTGGGGACGGTGGGGGTCTCTGTGGTGGTCCTGGAGAGAGTGGGGGTCTCTGTGGTGCTCCTGGAGAGGATGGGGGTCTGTGTGGTGGTCCTGGGGACGGTGGGGGTCTCTGTGGTGGTCCTGGAGAGAGTGGGGGTCTCTGTGGTGCTCCTGGAGAGGATGGGGGTCTCTGTGGTGGTCCTGGGGAGGGTGGGGGTCTCCGTGGTGGTCCTGAGGAGGGTGGGGGTCTCTGTGGTGTTCCTGGGGAGGGTGGGGGTCTCTCTGGTGCTCCTGGAGAGGATGGGGGTCTCTGTGGTGGTCCTGGGGAGGGTGGGGGTCTCTGTGGTGCTGCTGGAGAGGGTGGGGGTCTCTGTGGTGCTCCTGGAGAGGGTGGGGGTCTCTGTGGTGCTCCTGGGGAGGGTGGGGGTCCCTCTAGTGCTCCTGGAGAGGGAGAGGGTCTCTGTGGTGGTCCTGGAGAGGGTGGGGGTCTCTGTGGTGCTCCTGGAGAGGGTGAGGGTCTCTTTGGTGGTCCTGGGGAGGGTGGGGGTCTCACTGGTGCTCCTGGAGAGGGTTGGGGTCTCTGTGGTGCTCCGGGGGAGGGTGGGGTTCTCTGTGATGGTCCTGGAGAGGATGGGGGTCTCTGTGGTGCACCTGGGGAGAGTGGGGGTCTCTGTGGTGCTCCTGGAGAGGATGGGGGTCTCTGTGGTGCTCCTGGGGAGAGTGGGGTCTCTATGGGTGTCTGGTGTTCTTCAAGAGGGTGGGGGTCTCACTTGTGCTCCTGGGGAGGGTGGGGGTTTCACTGGTGCTCCTGGGGAGGGTGGGGGTCTCTGTGGTGCTGCTGGGGAGGATGTGGGTCTCTGTGGTGCTCCTGGGGAGAGTGGGGGTCTCTGTGGTGCTCCTGGAGAGGATGGGGGTCTCGGTGGTGCTCCTGGAGAGGATGGGGGTCTCTGTGGTGCTCCTGGAGAGGGTGGGGGTCTCACTGCTGCTCCTGGAGAGGGTTGGGGTCTCTGTGGTGCTCCGGGGGAGGGTGGGGTTCTCTGTGGTGGTCCTGGAGAGGGTTGGGGTCTCTGTGGTGGTCCTGGAGAGGGTGGGGGTGTCTGTGGTGCTCCTGAAGAGGGTAAGGATCTCTTTGGTGGTCATGGGGAGGGTGGGTGTCTCACTGGTGCTCCTGGAGAGGGTTGGGGTCTCTGTGGTGCTCCGGGGGAGGGTGGGGTTCTCTGTGATGGTCCTGGAGAGGATGGGGGTCTCTGTGGTGCTCCTGGGGAGAGTGGGGGTCTCTGTGGTGCTCCTGGGGAGAGTGGGGGTCTCTGTGGTGCTCCTGGAGAGGATGGGGGTGTCGGTGGTGCTCCTGGAGAGGGTGGGGGTCTCTGTGGTGCTCCTGGAGAGGGTGGGGGTCTCACTGGTGCTCCTGGAGAGGGTTGGGGTCTCTGTGGTGCTCCGGGGGAGGGTGGGGTTCTCTGTGGTGGTGCTGGAGAGGGTTGGGGTCTCTGTGGTCGTCCTGGAGAGAGTGGGGGTCTCTGTGGTGCTCCTGGAGAGGATGGGGGTCCGTCCAGTGCTCCTGGGGAGGGTGGTGGTCTCTGTGGTGGTCCTGGAGAGAGTGGGGGTCTCTGTGGTGCTGCTGGAAAGGGTGGGGGTCTCTGTGGTGGTCCTGGAGAGGGTGGGGGTCTCTGTGGTGCTCCTGGAGAGGGTGGGGGTCTCTGTGGTGGTCCTGGAGAGAGTGGGGGTCTCTATGGTGCTCCTGGAGAGAGTGGGTGTCTCTGTGGTGGTCCTGGGGAGGGTGGGGGTCGCTGTGGTGTTCCTGGGGAAGGTGGGGGTCTCTGTGGTGGTCCTGAGGAGGGTGGGGGTCTCTGTGGTGCTCCTGGGGAGGGTGGGGGTCTCTCTGGTGCTCCTGGAGAGGATGGGGGTCTCTGTGGTGGTCCTGGGGAGGGTGGGGGTCTCTGTGTTGCTGCTGGAGAGGGTGGGGGTCTCTGTGTTGGTCCTGGAGAGAGTGGGGGTCTCTGTGGTGCTGCTGGAGAGGGTGGGGGTCTCTGTGGTGGTCCTGGAGAGGGTGGGGGTCTCTGTGGTGCTCCTGGAGAGAGTGAGGGTCTCTGTGGTGCTCCTGGAGAGGGTGGGGGTCTCACTGCTGCTCCTGGAGAGGGTTGGGGTCTCTGTGGTGCTCCGGGGGAGGGTGGGGTTCTCTGTGGTGGTCCTGGAGAGGGTTGGGGTCTCTGTGGTGGTCCTGGAGAGGGTGGGGGTGTCTGTGGTGCTCCTGAAGAGGGTAAGGATCTCTTTGGTGGTCATGGGGAGGGTGGGGGTCTCACTGGTGCTCCTGGAGAGGGTTGGGGTCTCTGTGGTGCTCCGGGGGAGGGTGGGGTTCTCTGTGATGGTCCTGGAGAGGATGGGGGTCTCTGTGGTGCTCATGGGGAGAGTGGGGGTCTCTGTGGTGCTCCTGGGGAGGGTGGGGGTCTCTGTGGTGCTCCTGGGGAGAGTGGGGGTCTCTGTGGTGCTCCTGGAGAGGATGGGGGTGTCGGTGGTGCTCCTGGAGAGGGTGGGGGTCTCTGTGGTGCTCCTGGAGAGGGTTGGGGTCTCTGTGGTGCTCCGGGGGAGGGTGGGGTTCTCTGTGGTGGTGCTGGAGAGGGTTGGGGTCTCTGTGGTGGTCCTGGAGAGAGTGGGGGTCTCTGTGGTGCTCCTGGAGAGGATGGGGGTCCCTCTAGTGCTCCTGGGGAGGGTGGTGGTCTCTGTGGTGGTCCTGGAGAGAGTGGGGGTCTCTGTGGTGCTGCTGGAAAGGGTGGGGGTCTCTGTGGTGGTCCTGGAGAGGGTGGGGGTCTCTGTGGTGCTCCTGGAGAGGGTGGGGGTCTCTGTGGTGGTCCTGGAGAGAGTGGGGGTCTCTATGGTGCTCCTGGAGAGAGTGGGTGTCTCTGTGGTGGTCCTGGGGAGGGTGGGGGTCGCTGTGGTGTTCCTGGGGAAGGTGGGGGTCTCTGTGGTGGTCCTGAGGAGGGTGGGGGTCTCTGTGGTGCTCTTGGGGAGGGTGGGGGTCTCTCTGGTGCTCCTGGAGAGGATGGGGGTCTCTGTGGTGGTCCTGGGGAGGGTGGGGGTCTCTGTGTTGCTGCTGGAGAGGGTGGGGGTCTCTGTGTTGGTCCTGGAGAGAGTGGGGGTCTCTGTGGTGCTGCTGGAGAGGGTGGGGGTCTCTGTGGTGGTCCTGGAGAGGGTGGGGGTCTCTGTGGTGCTCCTGGAGAGAGTGAGGGTCTCTTTGGTGGTCCTGGAGAGGGTGGGGTCTCTATGGGTGTCTGTTGTTCTTCAAGAGGGTGGGGCTCTCACTGGTGCTCCTGGGGAGGGTGGGGGTTTCACTGGTGCTCTTGGGGAGGGAGAGGGTCTCCGTGGTGGTCCTGGAGAGGGTGGGGGTCTCTGTGGTGTTCCTGGGGAATGTGGGGGTCTCTGTGGTGGTCCTGGTGAGGGTGGGGGTCTCTGTGGTGCTCTGGGGGAGAGTGGGCGTCTCTGTGGTGCTCCTGGGGAGGGTGGGGGTCTCACTAGTGCTCCTGGAGAGGGTGGGGGTCTCTGTGGTGCTGCTGGAGAGCATGGGGGTCTCTGTGGTGCTCCGGGGGAGGGTGGGGTTCTCTGTGGTGGTCCTGGAGAGGATGGGGGTCTCTGTGGTGCTCCTGGAGAGGATGGGGGTCTCTGTGGTGCTCCTGGGGAGAGTGGGGGTCTCTGTGGTGCTGCTGGAGTGGGTGGGGGTCTCTGTGGTGCTCCTGGAGAGGGTGGGGGTCTCTGTGGTGGTCCTGGAGAGGGTGCGGGTCTCTGTGGTTCTCCTGGGGAGGGTGGGGGTCTCTGTGGTGCTCCTGGGGAGAGTGGGGGTCTCTGTGGTGCTCCTGGAGAGGATGGGGGCCTCTGTGGTGCTCCTGGGGAGGGTGGGGTTCTCTGGTGCTCCTGGGGAGATTGGATGTCTCTGTGGTGCTCCTGGAGAGGGTGGGGGTCTCTGTGGTGGTCCTGGGGAGGGTGGGGATCTCTGTGGTGGTCCTGGGGAGGGTGGGGATCTCTGTGGTGCTCTGAGGGAGGGTGGGGGTCTCTGTGGTGCTCCTGGGGAGGGTGGGGGTCTCTGTGGTGCTCTGGGGGAGGGTTGGGGTCTCTGTGGTGCTCCGGGGAAGGGTGGGGTTCTCTGTGGTGCTCCTGGAGAGGATGGGGGCCTCTGTGGTGCTCCTGGGGAGGGTGGGGTTCTCTGGTGCTCCTGGGGAGATTGGAGGTCTCTCTGGTGCTCCTGGAGAGGGTGGGGGTCTCTGTGGTGGTCCTGGAGAGGGTGGGGGTCTCTGTGGTGCTCCTGGAGAGGGTGGGGATCTCTGTGGTGGTCCTGGGGAGGGTGGGGCTCTCTGTGGTGGTCCTGGGGAGGGTGGGGATCTCTGTGGCGCTCCTGGGGAGGGTGGGGGTCTCTGTGGTGCTCCTGGGGAGGGTTGGGGTCTCTGTGGTGCTCCGGGGGAGGGTGGGGTTCTCTGTGGTGGTCCTGGAGAGGATGGGGGTCTCTGTGGTGCTCCTGAAGAGGGTGGGGGTCTCTGTGGTGCTCCTGAAGAGGGTGGGGGTCTCTGTGGTGGTCCTGGGGAGGATGGGGGTCTCTGTGGTGGTCCTGGGGAGGATGGGGGTCTCTGTGGTGGTCCTGGGGAGGATGGGGGTCTCTGTGGTGGTCCTGGAGAGGGTGGGGGTCTCTGTGGTGGTCCTGGGGAGGATGGGGGTCTCTGTGGTGGTCCTGGGGAGGATGAGATTCTGTTATTATTGTTAATATTACAACATTTAATTGAAATCATATTGATTGATATATTTTTATTTATCTGATTGTATTTGACGTCATTAATAATTATCAGCATTAATATAACTCTATCTGTGTTATTATACTTTATATTGAACCGGATTTATTGATCTCGACTCTGTTAATAAAAGTGTTTTGCAGGAAGAAGAAAATAAATAAATATATTAAAATAAAACAAATGAAACCCAACATTTAGTTTTACTTTGAGACCGTTTTTTTCTCGTATTGACGAGGTCGTTCTCAGGTTGACATCATGTTTATGTGTCTGTTCAGAAGTATTGATCTGTTTGTATTGAATCAGCTGATGTGTTTCTAACAGCGGAGATCATAAATTCAGATTCTGTTTTAATCTCAGTGTTCAGAGAGACGGATCATCAGCCGAGTTCCAATTAAAAGCATCAAATTAACCTTTACAGAGCCGAGCAGATTAAATGTCAGCAGAAAACACCTGATTACATCACATCCATATTATCTATCAATCTATTATCTATCTATCAATCTGATTACATCACAGTGTAGTCTATGTACTGTAACAGTCTCAGGTTTGATTCCTGCATCGTGCTTTTAATCAGAGGCTTAATGAGACTAACGAGGTCGTCTGAGTGTGTTGCTGCAGGAGGAACAAGCTGCAGAAAGAAGATCTGCGTCGTTTCAGGGTCACAGATGTTATTAAAGACATGATGTGGTCTAAATAGACATCGTGTCATTATCTTTAAGTACAAAAATAATCTGACATGCAGCTTTTAAGGTGCGATCACATCAGAAAGTGGAAGCTCATCAGTCAATCAGAGCTGCAGCTAATTATTGTCATTATCAATTAATTAATTAATTACTTTCATGATGAATCAATTAGTCATTTGGTCCATAAAATCTCAGGAAATGTTGAAAAATGTGGATCAGTGTTTTCCCAAAGACGACGTCTTACATGTTAGAAAATGTGAGAAGACTGAACTGTGCAGTAATGTGTAGTTGGACTGTTTTTCACCATTTCTGTGTTCAGGATTTGTTGGGTGTGTCTGAAACTAGCATGACCCGCCCCCCCAACACTACGGAGGCACTAGAGCTGTAATCTAGTGCCTCCATAAGCTTTGTTAAACGTTCATCCATGTTGTTCACCAGAGACATTGGCGAGGAAAATGCTGGATAGAGATAGCTGATGAGGCGTTAGCCTTAGCTTAGCTGTTAGCTCCTCTCGCTCTCCATTTGTTGACACTCCCTCCGTCAGATAGACGCTGGTGTCATAGTGCTATAGTCTCACCCTCTCTGTCCAGTCTCACACTCTCTGTCCAGTCTCACCCTCTCTGTCTCTCTGTCCAGTCTCACCCTCTCTGTCCGGTCTCACCCTCTCTGTCCGGTCTCACCCTCTCTGTCTCTCTGTCCAGTCTCACCCTCTCTGTCCGGTCTCACCCTCTCTGTCCGGTCTCACCCTCTCTGTCCAGTCTCACCCTCTCTGTCCAGTCTCACCCTCTCTGTCTCTCTGTCCAGTCTCACCCTCTCTGTCTCTCTGTCCAGTCTCACCCTCTCTGTCTCTCTGTCCGGTCTCACCCTCTCTGTCCAGTCTCACCCTCTCTGTCCAGTCTCACCCTCTCTGTCCAGTCTCACCCTCTCTGTCTCTCTGTCCAGTCTCACCCTCTCTGTCTCTCTGTCCAGTCTCACCCTCTCTGTCCAGTCTCACCCTCTCTGTCTCTCTGTCCAGTTACAACATAATGATAACTGGTGATGGATCTCTGTTAACTAGTCATTGAAGTTATATTTTTACTGAAATAAATCCACATTTAGCTACAGAATAAGAGCTGAATTAAACAGTGTTGCTGTATTTTTGGACTATCGTCCGTGCTGCTTGTCTTACACCCACCAACAAGGCCTGTTTTAAATTGTGTATTTTTGAATGTTGTTGTTGTTACGTTCAGTTTCAGCGCCGTCAGCAGATAATCTCCCAGCGTCACAGAGCTCAGATTACTGCTTCTTTTTCCATCATTTTGAAACCTGATTTTATAGACTTTTATATTTTTTAATCAGTCAGATTCGGCTGGGTGCATACTTTAATAGATGGCAACTAATCAGTTAATCAATTAATCAACTAATCGTTGCGGCTCTACAGTCAATATCTTTGTGGCGATCATGATCCACGACAGAAGTTTAAAAACAGTTATCGTGTAAAAAGGTGCATTTAGAGTGTTAACACTTCCAATAATCAATTAAAGAAATTCCTTAAATTAGTATGAAACTGGACGTCTTGTTAGCTTTGTTGGAGTTGTTTGTAGCGTTGTTAGCTTGTTCATTAGCTTGGTTGCTAACGGGACATGAAACTCGTTAGCCGCGTTAGCATCAAACCAAACGACAGAGAAGCTTCAGTGAAACTGAAGAAAACGGCTGCAGAGAGTTGAGATCTAGTAGAGCTGTATAGTTTCATTTTAATGTTCTGTTTACAGAAATATTTCTGTTAGCTTTTAATTTCACTTTAAATTTGTCACAAGCAGCTGATATCAGATCAATAGTCTGTATCAGAAGTTAATCTGCAGCTGTGATTGGATGTAATACGCTCCTCTGTCCGTCTCTTTTCTTGGTTTTTTATGGTCGTTGAAGGTTGTTTCTCTCTCTGGAAGTTTCTCTGCAGTCAGTAAACGAGCTGTAAACGTTTTGGCAGCTGATCACAGCCGTCCTATCAGCACACAGCCCTCGTTAACACCGCACGCTAACGAGCTACAAAAGGCCGTTTAATGTCGGAACAGAAGAGACGCCAGGAGAGATTTAACGGAAGAACACTTTCTGTTTCCTTTCAACACTCATCAAACATTTTCACCAGCAGACGACCGGCTGCACACACACACACACACACACACACACACACACACACACACACACACACACACTAACACACACGCACACACACACACACACACGCACACGCACACGCACACACACACACACACACACACACTAACACACACACACACACACGCACACACACACACACGCACACACACACACACACACACACGCACACACACACACACACATAGATACACATTATAGTGTATAAATGTGTATATTGTGTTGATGTAGTTTACTGGTTGCTTGTATTGATCCCTGCAGGGAACCAATCACAGACAACTGTAATAGTTAATTGAATATCTTCAGATTGTCACATAAAAGGCGTCATCGAGGACTCTGAGACATTTTTTCAGTATTTCTCAACATTTCATAGACTGAACAGATTAATCAGTTAATCTGGAGACTGATCAGCAGGTGAATTGATATAGAGGGTGATCAATAGTTGCAGCTCTGTTGGACGGACTGTCTGGAAGTTTGGTTCGTGGAATTTATTTTTCAACCATCTGGTCTTTTTAAAGGCGAATAAAAGAAAAACAAGAGGAAACAATCTGTGTTTTTGGCTGCATATCACTCACTGTGTGTGTGTGTGTGTGTGTGTGTGTGTGTGTGTGTGTGTGTGTGTGTGGACTTGGCAGAGCCAGAAAGCACCACAGAAGAAGAAGTTGTTGCCAAACTGCTGGCCGTGTCAGAGTCTGATTCCTGTTAGTGAATCACACCTTCACACAGAATACGTGCTGTGTGAAGTCTATGTTCTATAAACAGTATTTATATATTTACATATATGTGTAATAACATGTTAGATAAATCTATTACTGACTCACTAACTTTGTTCTGATGGTTCTGTTTAGAGAACCTTGTAATAATCGAAGCAGCATTTATTCTGTAATTTACAACATGATTAAATTATTTCACATGTAAATTTAACCTGCAGCAGGCTGATCAATACTGCTGACTATAATCAGACTGATCAATACTGCTGACTATAATCAGACTGATCAATACTGCTGCAGGTTAAAGTGTGTTTTTATTGTGAATGTGTGAGAAATAAATCAAGTTAATCAATCAGTCGTCAATACTTAGTGTACCAGAGGACAGACATGATGTCATTCATCTGTCAGACTGGTTAATATGATGTAATGTTCATATTGTGTTTATCTGTAATATTTAGTGACTGAATGTTTTCTTGCTGATAATCAGAATGTTTACAGCCAATCAGCTGTTTGATCAGGTGACAGCAGCTGTTTCCCATCATGCCCTGGGTCTGAGTCTAACCGGCTGATCGATCGCCGCTGATCGATGGCTGCTTTACAGAAATTACACAACAACAAAAACATGATGACACATTATAAACAGTATGACGTCATTCACCTTCATGCAGCTCTGACTCATACATCAGTTTTTATTATGCTCTTTATATTTTAACTTTTTAAAAACATAATGTTACCTTAAATATATTATTAACTTATAATATATAAATATATATTTAATTTCAGCTTGTTGCTGCTGTTTGTTAATGTTTATATATATAAACATTACAAACATTATTATTATTATATTTTGTTTTATAAACCAGAAAATTCAATAAAACTGTTCAGATGAAAAATAATAATAAATAATAATACAAATGATTAAGAATAACTATTAAGTACGTTCATTCGTCACATGGTCAGTGATTGATCAGTGATTGATCAGTGACGTGGGACGCTGGCTCTGTCACGTGACTGTGTGTTTCTCTGCTAACAACATGGCTGCGGAGGATCTGCCGTCTGATTTTGACGTCGTCATTCTGGGCACAGGTACAGACTCACCTGTGATGTAATGACGTGTTCAGGTGTCGGTGGGTTAGCGGGACGTGTCGGTGTTCGGTCCGGCGGCCGCCCGGTCCCGAACATCCTGGAATCCCGGTTTAAACCGGTGTGAACCGGAGGGAGGCTGCGGTTAGCCTGGGCGTTAGCTTCAGGCTAACGGACAATGCTTTTTCAAAGACGGCGGCTAGCAGCTAACGCGCATGCTAATCTGTTAGCTGATGGGAATATGAAGCATCACAGCTGCTAGTGTTGATGTTAGCAGCGGAGCTAACGGCTAACTGTTTCATGTGTTCAGTCTGATGCTAACGTTAGCTCTCTGGCTGCTAACAGGCTAATGGGAGCGGTCATATGATATTAGTATGATGCTAACAGCTGTTTATGATAGCCTAAAGGCTAACTGATGCTAACTGCACAAAGTGTGTGTGTGATGACGTGTAGAGCTGATGAGTCGATTAATTGATTAGTCGGTAGATATTTTGATAATTAATAATTGTTTTGGTCACGTGTTACGGACAAATGTGGATCTGCAACTGTTGTTTTATGTATTTAATGGTTTATTAATAGATATTTATTATTATAACATTCTTCTGACTGGTGTTTCAAGACGTAAACAAGTAAACAGTGGCTGTGGCTTCTATGACGTCAGACATTACAGGCTGCTGAGACAGCAGCTGAGACTGAACAGACTGTTGTTATGATATAAATATAATATGAGACTGACGACGTTCAGCTGCTAAACTTGACCAACAAACTCTCCTCGTCTCCTCTCTCCTCGTCTCCTCTCTCCTCGTCTCCTCTCTCCTCTCTCCTCGTCTCCTCGTCTCCTCTCTCCTCTCTCCTCGTCTCCTCTCTCCTCGTCTCCTCGTCTCCTCTCTCCTCTCTCCTCTCTCCTCGTCTCCTCTCTCCTCGTCTCCTCTCTCCTCTCTCCTCGTCTCCTCGTCTCCTCCTCTCCTCGTCTCCTCGTCTCCTCTCTCCTCGTCTCCTCTCTCCTCGTCTCCTCATCTCTTCACCTCCTCGTCTCCTCTCTCCTCTCTCCTCGTCTCCTCTCTCCTCGTCTCCTCTCTCCTCTCTCCTCGTCTCCTCGTCTCCTCTCTCCTCTCTCCTCGTCTCCTCTCTCCTCGTCTCCTCTCTCCTCTCTCCTCGTCTCCTTCTCTCCTCGTCTCCTTCTCTCCTCGTCTCTTCGTCTCCTCGTCTCCTCCTCGTCTCCTCGTCTCCTTCTCTCCTCGTCTCCTTCTCTCCTCGTCTCTTCGTCTCCTCGTCTCCTCCTCGTCTCCTCGTCTCCTCTCTCCTCTCTCCTCATCTCTTCACCTCCTCGTCTCCTCTCTCCTCTCTCCTCGTCTCCTCTCTCCTCTCTCCTCGTCTCCTCTCTCCTCGTCTCCTCGTCTCCTCTCTCCTCTCTCCTCTCTCCTCGTCTCCTCTCTCCTCGTCTCCTCTCTCCTCTCTCCTCGTCTCCTCGTCTCCTCCTCTCCTCGTCTCCTCTCTCCTCGTCTCCTCTCTCCTCGTCTCCTCGTCTCCTCTCTCCTCGTCTCCTCTCTCCTCGTCTCCTCTCTCCTCTCTCCTCGTCTCCTTCTCTCCTCGTCTCCTTCTCTCCTCGTCTCTTCGTCTCCTCGTCTCCTCGTCTCCCCCTCTCCTCGTCTCCTCGTCTCCTCGTCTCCTCTCTCCTCTCTCCTCGTCTCCTCGTCTCCTCTCTCCTCGTCTCCTCGTCTCCTCTCTCCTCTCTCCTCGTCTCCTCGTCTCCTCTCTCCTCTCTCCTCTCTCCTCTCTCCTCTCTCCTCGTCTCCTCGTCTCCTCGTCTCCTCTCTCCTCGTCTCCTCTCTCCTCGTCTCCTCGTCTCCTCTCTCCTCGTCTCCTCGTCTCCTTCTCTCCTCGTCTCTTCGTCTCCTTCTCTCCTCGTCTCTTCGTCTCCTCGTCTCCTCCTCGTCTCCTCCTCTCCTCGTCTCCTCTCTCCTCGTCTCCTCTCTCCTCGTCTCCTCGTCTCCTCTCTCCTCGTCTCCTCTCTCCTCTCTCCTCTCTCCTCTCTCCTCGTCTCCTCCCTCCTCGTCTCCTCGTCTCTTCTCTCCTTGTCTCTTCACCTCCTCGTCTCCTTGTCTCCTCTCTCCTTGTCTCCTCTCTCCTCGTCTCCTCTCTCCTCTCTCCTCTCTCCTCTCTCCTCGTCTCCTCCCTCCTTCTCTCCTCGTCTCTTCGTCTCCTCGTCTCCTCCTCGTCTCCTCCTCTCCTCGTCTCCTCTCTCCTTCTCTCCTCGTCTCTTCGTCTCCTCGTCTCCTCCTCGTCTCCTCTCTCCTCTCTCCTCATCTCCTCCTCTCCTCGTCTCCTCTCTCCTCATCTCCTCCTCTCCTCGTCTCCTCTCTCCTCGTCTCCTCGTCTCTTCTCTCCTTGTCTCTTCACCTCCTCGTCTCCTCCTCTCCTCGTCTCCTCTCTCCTCGTCTCCTCTCTCCTCGTCTCCTCGTCTCCTCTCTCCTTGTCTCTTCACCTCCTCGTCTCCTCTCTCCTCGTCTCCTCGTCTCCTCTCTCCTTGTCTCTTCACCTCCTCGTCTCCTCTCTCCTCATCTCCTCGTCTCCTCGTCTCCTCGTCTCCTCATCTCCTCTCTCCTCATCTCTTCACCTCCTCATCTCCTCTCTCCTCTCTCCTCGTCTCCTCGTCTCCTCTCTCCTCATCTCCTCTCTCCTCATCTCCTCTCTCCTCATCTCCTCGTCTCCTCATCTCCTCTCTCCTCATCTCCTCGTCTCCTCGTCTCCTCTCTCCTCATCTCCTCATCTCCTCATCTCCTCTCTCCTCATCTCCTCGTCTCCTCATCTCCTCTCTCCTTGTCTCTTCACCTCCTCGTCTCCTCTCTCCTCATCTCCTCGTCTCCTCATCTCCTCTCTCCTCATCTCCTCGTCTCCTCATCTCCTCTCTCCTCATCTCCTCGTCTCCTCGTCTCCTCTCTCCTCATCTCCTCATCTCCTCATCTCCTCTCTCCTCATCTCCTCGTCTCCTCATCTCCTCTCTCCTTGTCTCTTCACCTCCTCGTCTCCTCTCTCCTCGTCTCCTCGTCTCCTCTCTCCTTGTCTCTTCACCTCCTCGTCTCCTCTCTCCTCATCTCCTCGTCTCCTCGTCTCCTCGTCTCCTCGTCTCCTCTCTCCTCATCTCCTCGTCTCCTCGTCTCCTCTCTCCTCATCTCCTCGTCTCCTCGTCTCCTCTCTCCTCATCTCCTCGTCTCCTCATCTCCTCTCTCCTCATCTCCTCGTCTCCTCATCTCCTCTCTCCTCATCTCTTCACCTCCTCGTCTCCTCGTCTCCTCTCTCCTCATCTCTTCACCTCCTCATCTCCTCTCTCCTCATCTCCTCTCTCCTCATCTCCTCTCTCCTCATCTCCTCGTCTCCTCGTCTCCTCTCTCCTCATCTCCTCGTCTCCTCATCTCCTCTCTCCTCATCTCCTCGTCTCCTCATCTCCTCTCTCCTCATCTCTTCACCTCCTCGTCTCCTCGTCTCCTCTCTCCTCATCTCTTCACCTCCTCGTCTCCTCGTCTCCTCTCTCCTCGTCTCCTCGTCTCCTCGTCTCCTCTCTCCTCATCTCTTCACCTCCTCGTCTCCTCGTCTCCTCGTCTCCTCTCTCCTCGTCTCCTCGTCTCCTCGTCTCCTCTCTCCTCATCTCTTCACCTCCTCGTCTCCTCTCTCCTCGTCTCCTCTCTCCTCGTCTCCTCTCTCCTCTCTCCTCATCTCTTCACCTCCTCGTCTCCTCGTCTCCTCGTCTCCTCTCTCCTCGTCTCCTCTCTCCTCATCTCCTCTCTCCTCATCTCTTCACCTCCTCATCTCCTCTCTCCTCTCTCCTCTCTCCTCGTCTCCTCTCTCCTCATCTCCTCTCTCCTCATCTCCTCGTCTCCTCATCTCCTCTCTCCTCATCTCTTCACCTCCTCGTCTCCTCGTCTCTTCTCTCCTTGTCTCTTCACCTCCTCGTCTCCTCCCTCCTCGTCTCCTCGTCTCCTCTCTTTTCTCTCTCCTCGTCTCCTCTCTCCTCGTCTCCTCTCTCCTCGTCTCCTCGTCTCCTCTCTCCTCGTCTCCTCGTCTCCTCGTCTCCTCTCTCCTTCTCTCCTTGTCTCCTCTCTCCTCGTCTCCTCGTCTCCTCGTCTCCTCGTCTCCTGGTCTCGTGGTCTCGTGGAGGTGTGAGTAGGAGGTTGGAGGCTCCTCCATGATGGTGGAGGTGATGGGAGGACTGGTTCCAGTCTGATCATGTAATTTAATGACAAAAAGAAAAATATGTAAAAATGTCAGATTGATCTTCCAGTGTGTCATTATTGATCACTGAGAGAGTGAGAACAGATCAATCAATCAGAGAGAAAGACAGTCATCCTCCTCTTCTCCTTCTCCTGATAATTGATAATTGATAATTGATGATTGATGATTGGTTATTGGTTGTTGATTGATGATTGGTTATTGATTGTGTTCAGGTCTTGCTGAGTCGGTGGTGGCAGCAGCTTGTTCCAGAGTTGGACAGAGAGTTCTTCACCTCGACAGGTCGGTCCTGATACTGATAATCAATAACACTCAAATACACCACTGCAGTTCATCACCTGACAGGTGTGTATGTGTGTGTGTGTGTGTGTGTGTGCGTGCGTGCGTGTGTGTGTGTGTGTGTGTGTGTGCGTGTGTGTGTGTGTGTGCGTGTGTGTGCGTGTGTGTGTGTGTGTGCGTGTGTGTGTGTGTGTAGGAGGAGTTACTATGCAGGGAACTGGGCCAGCTTCACCTTTAACGGCCTGCTCACCTGGATACAACAACACCATGTGAGTACAACGCTGCGATCTGATTGGCTGCTGGAGTCTGCGAGGTCAAAGTTCAGAAACTGTTGTAGAAACGCTGCCTGCAAGACAAAACTCAGGGCTTCAACCTGCTGACGCCGACGTTGGTGAAGGTTTTCTCTACCTTGGTGACGAGCTGATGTCAGTTGTGGCTAAGGCTGTTGCTAAGGCTGTTGCTAAGGTGGTTGCTATGGTGTTTCCATGTGTTGTTCAGTTCCAACATGTACGGATGGATTTCAGAAGTTGACATTTGGAGTAAAGAAGGAGAAGAAGAAGTGAAATCCTGCTACTATAGTTTGTTTACGTAGCCTCCGGAGCAGGAGGAAGCTTCCTGAAGCTGACCAATCAGAACAGAGTGGGCTCATCAGGAGGCGGGGCCTTAAAGAGACAGGAGCTAAAACGGCCTGTTTCAGACAGAGGCTGAACTGAGGGGCTGCATAAAGGACCAGTAGAAGATAAATAAGGAGTTTTTATTCCAGTAGAGCCCCAGAATATAAATATAGAGGCTGCAAAGACCTGAACCAGAACTGAGCCGTTACCTGGACCTGATGCGCGAATCTCTCATCAGGAAAACAGAAAGAATGAAAGAAAGTTCTGAGTAGTGTTTATATCTGTGTGTGTGTGTGTGTGTGTGTCGGTAGGAGGAGCCTCACCCGGAGGAGGAGGTCCAGGATTGGTCGAGCTTGTTGGAGGAAGGGGAGGAGCTGATCTGTCTGTCGAAGTCAGACTCCGCCTCCGTCAGTAACCTGCAGGTGTTCTGTTTCGCCAGGTAACGTCGGTCGTCTGATCACGTTCACCTGTCGGCATGTGATGTCATCGCTCACTGAGTAAACGTGAGGTCACGTGACGTTTCTGTCGTACCGATGTTTCCTGTTTGTTTGTTCTGCAGCTGCAGAGACGTCATGTGACCTCCTGAACCTGCTGTTTATCCTTCAGTGTTAAACTTAATTAATTCAGTTGATGTTGTTGTCAGTGAGGAAGATGAGGAGGAGGAGGCTCCAAACACCACAGAAGAAGAAAAGGGAGGAGGAGCCGATGAAGAGGAACGTGTGAAAGAAACGTCAGAGGCAGAAACTGCAGGTTTGATTCTGATTAAATATAATTTATATTAGAATATTACATGAAGCAAAGTGCTGCGTGAGGTGAAGACGAGTCAAAACTCTTCGTCCTCCTCAGAGTCGCAACTCGGTGACATCAAACACGTGCGCGGTGACATCATTCAGCGTGACTCTGATGTCACCAGCAAACCTCCAGAAATCCACAGAAACGTGTTAAAAGTTTCCTTCAGGATCACAGTTGCCTCCATGTTCCACCGCAGACAGCAGCTGCTAACGGCTGGTTCACAGCGACGTCATCGGTGACGTCATCAGCGACGTCATCGGCGACATCATCGGCGACGTCATCAGCTCACAAAAGGCTTCACTTGTCTTAAATAATCCAACATCAGAAACAATTTTTGTTTTATTCCAGATTCAAAAGAAGAAGAAACAAAAGAGAAGCGACAGGAAACAGCAGACAGACAGGAAGCAGAAGAAGAAGAAGAGGTGAGGAGTGAAGGATCAATAAAGGAGAAACTGATCAGGTTCTGATCAGTGTACGATTGATGGATTGTTGTTGACAGTTAACCTCAGCGTAATTTATCAAGCTGTGATATCAGAGGTGCATGATGGGTAACCTGGATGACAGACAGATGTTTCATCCAATCACAGCCAGCCCAGGTGGAGGGGGAGGAGCCTGATGCAGGTGAGTCACGCCCCTCTGCTGCTCCCAGCCAATCAGGGCCAACCAGGAAGAAGATCAGCTACGCTCAGCTGGTGAAGGAAGGACGCAGGTTTAACATCGACCTGGTCTCCAAGGTAACGTACAATCATGTTTATATGTAATATAATATAATATATGATATGATATAATATAACATAATGTTCCTTCTTCTTCTCTCCAGCTGATGTATTCTCGCGGCTCATTGGTCGATCTGCTCATCAAATCAAATGTCAGTCGCTATGCAGAGTTCAAGAACGTCACCAGGATACTCACTTATCGCCACGGAAACGTGGAACAGGTGTGTTACACTCACTTAAACCTGTCTGTCTACCTGTCTGTCTCTCAGTGACCCGTGTGTCTACCTGTCTGTCTCACAGTGACCTGTCTGTCTCACAGTGACCTGTCTGTCTACCTGTCTGTCTCACAGTGACCTGTCTGTCTACCTGTCTGTCTCACAGTGACCTGTCTGTCTACCTGTCTGTCTCACAGTGACCCGTGTGTCTACCTGTCTGTCTACCTGTCTGTCTCACAGTGACCCGTCTGTCTACCTGTCTGTCTCTCAGGTGCCCTGCAGCAGAGCCGATGTGTTCGCCAGTCGTCAGCTGACTGTGGTAGAAAAGAGGAAGTTGATGCGTTTCCTGACGTCTTGTGCGGAGGAGACAGAGGAGCAGCTGGGTGAGATGACATCACCTCATGACATCAGATGATCACCTCATGACATCATCATCACCTGTCAGAGGGAGCTTGTGCGCAGTAACACACTCTAGCTCACCTTGCAGGGCATTGTGGGTAATGCAGTCCTGTATTTCCCCTCCTCCCTCCAGCCTACAACGGTCGGCCATATTTGGAGTTCCTGCATGACCAGCAGCTTGGTGACAACCTCCAGCACTTCCTGCTCCACTCCATCGCCATGGCAACAGAAGACACACCCACAGAGGTGGGCCTCGCCTCCACGCGTCACTTCCTGCGCTGCCTGGGTCGCTATGGCAACACGCCCTTCCTGTTTCCTGTCTACGGCCTTGGAGAGATACCCCAGTGTTTCTGTAGGTAAGGACCTGTCTGCCTCTCACCCTCTAACCCTAACCCTGCGTAACAGTGAGTATAGTATGTTGTCAGTACTGCAGTAGTACTCCAGCTGTAGTACTGCAGTATGTTGTCAGTACTGCAGTAGTACTCCAGCTGTAGTACTGCAGTATGTTGTCAGTACTGCAGTATGTTGTCAGTACTGCAGTATGTTGTCAGTACTGCAGTAGTACTCCAGCTGTAGTACTGCAGTATGTTGTCAGTACTGCAGTATGTTGTCAGTACTGCAGTAGTACTCCAGCTGTAGTACTGCAGTATGTTGTCAGTACTGCAGTATGTTGTCAGTACTGCAGTAGTACTCCAGCTGTAGTACTGCAGTATGTTGTCAGTACTGCAGTATGTTGTCAGTACTGCAGTAGTACTCCAGCTGTAGTACTGCAGTATGTTAGTACTGCAGTATGTTGTCAGTACTGCAGTATGTTGTCAGTACTGCAGTAGTACTCCAGCTGTAATACTGCAGTATGTTAGTACTGCAGTATGTTGTCAGTACTGCAGTAGTACTCCAGCTGTAGTACTGCAGTATGTTAGTACTGCAGTATGTTGTCAGTACTGCAGTATGTTGTCAGTACTGCAGTAGTACTCCAGCTGTAGTACTGCAGTATGTTAGTACTGCAGTATGTTGTCAGTACTGCAGTATGTTGTCAGTACTGCAGTAGTACTCCAGCTGTAATACTGCAGTATGTTAGTACTGCAGTATGTTGTCAGTACTGCAGTATGTTGTCAGTACTGCAGTAGTACTCCAGCTGTAGTACTGCAGTATGTTAGTACTGCAGTATGTTGTCAGTACTGCAGTAGTACTCCAGCTGTAGTACTGCAGTATGTTGTCAGTACTGCAGTATGTTGTCAGTACTGCAGTAGTACTCCAGCTGTAGTACTGCAGTATGTTAGTACTGCAGTATGTTGTCAGTACTGCAGTATGTTGTCAGTACTGCAGTAGTACTCCAGCTGTAGTACTGCAGTATGTTGTCAGTACTGCAGTATGTTGTCAGTACTGCAGTAGTACTCCAGCTGTAGTACTGCAGTATGTTAGTACTGCAGTATGTTGTCAGTACTGCAGTATGTTGTCAGTACTGCAGTAGTACTCCAGCTGTAATACTGCAGTATGTTAGTACTGCAGTATGTTGTCAGTACTGCAGTATGTTGTCAGTACTGCAGTAGTACTCCAGCTGTAGTACTGCAGTATGTTAGTACTGCAGTATGTTGTCAGTACTGCAGTAGTACTCCAGCTGTAGTACTGCAGTATGTTGTTAGTACTGCAGTAGTACTCCAGCTGTAGTACTGCAGTATGTTGTCAGTACTGCAGTATGTTGTCAGTACTGCAGTAGTACTCCAGCTGTAGTACTGCAGTATGTTGTTAGTACTGCAGTAGTACTCCAGCTGTAGTACTGCAGTATGTTGTAGTACTGCAGTATGCTGTAGAACTGCAGTATGTTGTCAGTACTGCAGTATGTTGTAGTACTGCAGTATGTTGTAGTACTGCAGTATGTTGTCAGTACTGCAGTATGTTGTAGTACTGCAGTATGCTGTAGTACTGCAGTATGTTGTAGTACTGCAGTATGCTGTAGTACTGCAGTATGTTGTCAGTACTGCAGTATGTTGTAGTACTGCAGTATGTTGTAGTACTGCAGTATGTTGTCAGTACTGCAGTATGTTGTAGTACTGCAGTATGCTGTAGTACTGCAGTATGTTAGTACTGCAGTATGCTGTAGTACTGCAGTATGCTGTAGTACTGCAGTATGTTGTAGTACTGCAGTATGTTGTAGTACTGCAGTATGTTAGTACTGCAG